>NW_019416398.1:166545-178669 GCF_000390285.2 Anoplophora glabripennis | reverse complement strand
CTAAAAACCTTGCTATTGAAAAAATAAAACTTGTTTATTTGGTATGGCTGGATTCGGTTTTCTATAAGCTTTTCAACGAGCCCTCTCATGCCTTATGTTTCCATTTGAAAAAAAAGTAGGGGTAGCTTTGGGTTAGGGGGTTGAAGAAAAATTAATTATTATATAACCGAAAGATGGGAAAAAATCAAAATCAGTTAACGTGTTTCGGCGTTTTAAAAAAAATTCACTCATTCAAAAGATATGAATTTTATTCCGTACTTCTGGCCATCCCTGTATATTAGTGCGACTGCAGTCCAACTGATGTCAGTGCAGTGTCCAAACACTTATACACCTACAAAAGATAAGTTGTTCTTCAAAAAGTCTCTTGTGTGTTGATATCAGTCTATTGTGGCAAAAAATGTTATAATCAAGTATTGTTATTAGTGGTTATGCTTTGTTACATCTTATTGAGTTGTATGCCAGACATTAAGGGACAAACAGCTGCATGTATTCGTTTCATGTTGAAGAAGGCCTTGCCTTAACAAGATCACATTTACGCGTAAACTTTTGTATCTGACTACTAGCAAATTATCAATTAATGATTTTGCTGGCTGTTTTTTTTCCACCTGCAGCAAGGATCCTTAGGGATAACCATGCTCTAAATAGCTAAGATCCACTCCGGACTTTCTGTGTCTGCAGCGAAAACGCTAAGGGATAAAATAAGCTCCAAGTGCCATCTAAGAATTTTGAACTTTTATTTACAAATAGTCTTAACTAACATAACGTCATTAAAGTATAACTTTTTTCAATTGCTGACAGAGAGCATGGGTTCAATTTAGACTTACCTACTGTTAAATTTAATTTCAGAAGGCGCTATTTAAGTTTCAGATTAGTCAATTTATTTCAAAAATTAGTCAAATTGCAAAATTCATAAAGACAGTGGAAGACCTCAGTTATATTTCAGAGTGCGTAAATTGCTTTTCAGAAAAAAAAGTTGATGCACATGTTCAGACAATGTTTGTTTTTCATAAATACAATACTATGGTCCGGTACTTTGAGTCTCGATTAAGGCTTGATTAACTAATCAGGCAATTAGACTGTGATTGTAATTTATAACATTGTAATCGGTATATGTACAGTCTATTCACCTGATCAGTTGATCAAGCTTTAACCGAGACAAACTACCGGGCCTAGAAGTAATAAACAAAATAAATGAACTAATCAAGGAATCTCCTCCATTGATTTCTATTGCTTCCCAACGACCTGGCAGTTTTATCCCATGCCTGAAGAAATCCAATGGTCTGGAAACAAAGAATAGTCACTGTTACGGCACATCATCGTCATTAAAGAATATTCCTCGAAGTTGTTGGATAGACAACAAAAGAGATGGACATTTTTGGAGCAATAATGTGGATGTGCAATAATGTCCAATGGAGCTCGTGAACAGCCAATGAATGTTGTGATGTTAGCAATATGAGGACATGCGTTATCATGCTGCAAAATCACTCAATGATGTATTCCCATTATATTTTCTTGAACACGACAGAGTTATTGACAATAAAGAGCAGTGATGGTCGGTTACATTTCTTGGAAGCAATTCATGGTAGACGACGCCTTGTTCCGATATTGCCTTTCTGTTGAGAACAAGCCATTCTCTTCTGTTCATGAATTGACGTAAACCATTCTTCGCCACCAACCAACAATCTAATCATAAACGGTGAATGAGCTAAACGAAGAGCCACCACAGAGGCACAAATGTTGGTACGTTGATTTTGTCGTTTTCGGTCAATATAGCGATACCCAATGTTTGAACTTTGACCATATAATGCAAATATTGTCACAGTCCATCTCACTGATCAATTCCCGGGTTGATTGATGTGGATTATTATGAACCAAACCGTTCAAACGATCTGTATCAGTCATATGGTCTTTCTGATCATGGGAAATGGTTCATGTCAAAATGGCAGTGCTATACTTTTCGCAGTGGCGTTCTCTTCACAACGGTACAACTGATTTTAGCGGCATCCTATACTCCTTTATTGAACTCAAACAAAAGGATATGTCGGAAATGCCAGTTTTTTTTCTACCTAACACTCTATTTTCTTGTGCAAATAATTTATACAATCTGCACAAATTTGCAAGCTCAAAAACTATTCGATTAAAAGATAATATGATATTAAAACAACTTTGACATTTCTAACAAATAATTTCCACGGCATCTTATCATAGAAACTAAATATGCTACGATCTCATGCATTATCCCAATATTTTAGAAAATTAAACTACCTTTCTAAAATATAACCACTGAAGCTAAGTACCTTAAGCAGATATACGAAAGGCAATGCCTACAAGCTAGTACTCTGGAAGGGAAAGTCTATAAGCCAGTGCTTAGGAAAGATAAAACCTACAAAGACACCAGACCACCCACACTCCAAGTAGCGATTAGTGCAAAACTACTGAGTTAAGAGTCTTCAGTGAAACTGAACTGAACTCACTAGCTCAAAAACCAAAGTCCAGGGCTGACCTAGGCTGAGGGAGCCATGATGGAAGGGATCGATAGAGAGATCGTGATACGACAATGACAGTGACAGATGTTAGTGTTAATCACGTGTTATAAAGTATTAGGAGGCGAAATTAATACTTATTTTATACTTCTCAGATATCATTGTAATTTTATTTTCTTTTAAAAATTTCACATTCACGTAGTTTACTTCAGCAAACAGGGTTTTTCATACATTTCATTATATTGTCGTGGTTGTATATGGCTAGCTTCAATTTCGTCCCGCAACATGGCTCCACGATGGACGCCATGTGGAGGTGTGTTGGTTGCCTTCCGGGTTGGTCCCGGCTGATGAGACCAGCCAGCTTCTCTCCTGAGCATCATCATTGTGTTCAAGACCCGTATGATGGGACGGGAGGGATCGAGTTGTCCAGGGTCCCTCTTTACCTCCGGTGACGGTGTCAGTGAGTTGGACGCCTGCTCGGGGGCTGAAGAGTTCATTGGCATCTCATTCCTCTCCCTCTTGATGTACGATCCTGCGGCCATCATCGATGGGAGGTGAGTGAGATTCAATATGCCCAGGTGAAGATTGCACGATCTATTTGTTTCGTTTGTTGCGACCGAATCGGCCCTTGGAGCACTTCACTAATCTAGTTTCCACTTAGGGTCTGATACCCTAGTGTTTGTCAATCACTCTTTGATTCACTATTTTTAATTCACTATGTACAGATTCCTTGGAATGCCGGTACTAAGGCTTTTTTTAAAAGCTTGTTGAAGCGTGAAGCGTTAGAGCTCGAGGTTTGTATATTTTTTGACTGAGAGTAAGTTTCGTTTATTTAAAGGATGCTGACAGTACATAATGTTATAGGAGCGAATTCTTTTCGAACAGCGAGTGCTAGACTCTCACCAGGAACTGTGCTCTGGCTGTTGGAACGGCGAGTGCTCGACTCTCACGAGGTACTGTGCCCTAGCTGATAGACTTCAATTAACATGGGTGCGCGTTGAATCGCCAGCAGGGTGAATCTCGGTAGAACGACTATGCCTACTTGTTGTCGTCTTGGTGGCTCGACGGTAGATATTTTGTGAGGTCGGTGAAGTTTTTCGAAAGATCGATGATTTTTGCGCCATTTAGCTGGAGAAGCGGCCGTCTAGGTGCTTCATGCCTTGTGTAGAACGGTCTGTTGCATAATAAAAGACCGTTCGTAGCGTTTGAGGAGTTTCGAGCAGATTTTCGGGGATTTCGCCAGGCATTCTTTTTCTGCTTATACAGGGTGTATCTAAATAACACCGAAAAAATTCAAGGGGCGATTCTCCGATGAAAATTAATAGGGGTCTTTGGTATAAAATTTTTTGAAAAAACCCTCCCCTGAAAAGTTACGCCCCTCCTAAAATTACAAAAAAAAATTGTTTTTCTTTTTTATCTTCCACGTACATCAAGCTAAAGAAACCAAACTTGGTGAACATTATCTGTCAATAAAACTACACTTTTTGAATTTTTTTCAACCCTGAACTATTTTTGTAAGGGGTTGAAATAATCAACCCCTATGACATTTTTTCTTATAATTTTTTTTTCGATAAAATTTTTTCCTTTTAAAAAATATGTCTAAAAAACCCCATTCATTTACTAACTTTTTGATCTCTTCAAGTTTCTTCGAAAAGTTAAGGATTTATGACAAAAAAAAATAAATGTATTGTAATGTATTTTTAAAAAGATGAGCTGTTTAACGCGAGTGTATTTTGCCGAAAGATCTAGTGGCCTGTTCTTTACAATGGAATCCGTAGAAACAAATGTCAATGTCATTTATTGTCATATTAAATAACATTTTATTAAAAAACACTCAACCAAATAGTTGACCTATGATTCTACTAGGCTAAGAAGTTTGGAACTTAGACTAAAAGTGAACAAATGATGAATAATGTTATAACAGTAACAAAAAATAAAAATCTGTCGGATATTGACAATACAATCTACAAAAAATGTTGAAAATGATTGCCTTCAGCTTCAATACAAGCATCTACTCTTGTTCTCATAGAATTGCGTATGCGTTCAAATATTCCTGGTGAATTTTTTATCGTTTCACACCCTGCTACAATGCGGTTTCGCAAATCATTGATATCTTCAACTGGCCTTGAGTAGATCAAAGATTTCAGATATCCCCATATGCAAAAATCCAAAGGATTAAGGTCAGGGGAGCGGGCTGGCCAATTTACATATCCTCCTCGACCTATCCATCGATTGGCATACACCTCATCCAAGTGACGTCTTGCACGTATACTAAAGTGGGCTGGTGCACCGTCGTGCATAAACCATAAACGTTGCCTAATTTGAATGGGAACTTCTTCAAGAATAATAGGTAATTCTTCGAGAAGATGACAATATGAGTCACCATCTAATCGTCGTGGAAGAAAATAGGGACCAATTAAATGATCGTCGATAATTCCGAGCCACACATTTAATGAAAATTGATACTGATGATTTCCTTCAAAAAAGTCATGAGGATTTTCCTCAGCCCAAATATGATTGTTACGAAAATTTCTAATACAGTCTCTTGAGAAATTCGCCTCGTCAGTAAATAAAATATTTCTTAAGAACTGCGGCGCTTGGCCGATCATATTAATAAGCCATTGACAAAAAACCACACGTGGTAAAAAATCTCGAATCAGTAACGACTGCACCCGTTGGAGATGATAGGGATATAACTGTTGTTCTTTTAAAATTCTAAAAACTACCGAATGGCTTACATTTAGGACACGAGCTATTTTCCTGGTACTAGTTTCTGGGGATTCCTCAATTAAATTAAGTACGGCTTCATCGACAGCTTCAGTTCTAACTTCTCGGCTACGGCCACAGTCATGACTTCTCTTTTCAAATTTTCCAAGTTCCCGCAAGCGTTGGTGAATATTTGTGAACGTAGTATGGTGGGGTAATCTACGCTCTGGGTACTGTTCAGCATAAAGTCTTTGCGCTTCCAATGCATTACCGTTAGCATACCCATATGTAAAATGCATATCTGCCATTTCTAAATTCGAATAGTTAACCATATTTTCGGTTTATTAACTAATATTTTCTACACAAAATCATGAAACTTGTGAAATAGTAAGAAACAGTAACAATAAATGACATTGACATTTGTTTCTACGGATTCCATTGTAAAGAACAGGCCACTAGATCTTTCGGCAAAATACACTCGCGTTAAACAGCTCATCTTTTTAAAAATACATTACAATACATTTTTTTTTTTTTGTCATAAATCCTTAACTTTTCGAAGAAACTTGAAGAGATCAAAAAGTTAGTAAATGAATGGGGTTTTTTAGACATATTTTTTAAAAGGAAAAAATTTTATCGAAAAAAAAATTATAAGAAAAAATGTCATAGGGGTTGATTATTTCAACCCCTTACAAAAATAGTTCAGGGTTGAAAAAAATTCAAAAAGTGTAGTTTTATTGACAGATAATGTTCACCAAGTTTGGTTTCTTTAGCTTGATGTACGTGTAAGATAAAAAGGAAAAACAATTTTTTTTTGTAATTTTAGGAGGGGCGTAATTTTCATCGGACAATCGTGCCTTGAATTTTTTCGGTGTTATTTAGATACACCCTGTAGAACTGCTTAGGCGTGTTGAGTTTCGAGCGTTTTGTTGGTTGGCTTCGAAACATTGGTAAATTTTGAAATACATACCTCCTATAAATTGTGTTTGTACACTTATACATAACAACAATACCGGTTACACTACACTGACCAGTATATGCAAAGCATTGTCCGTTCTTAGCGAACTATGTTGCGTACTGGCTCTGTAACCGGTAATACATTAATACTCCAAAAGGAACAGCGCGCCATCGAAACCTAAAAGGGAATCAACTAGCCCGCAGCCCTACCTAACTGTCTGTGCCCAGCAATTGCATGCATTTTAAACAGCACTTGCGGTCATTCTCTACGGGCTTATGTGGTTTACGGACCCTAACAGGAATTGACAAGCTGCGCGCGAGGTACGACGCCCCCGCCTTATTGTTGCAAATTGGATGTCTGGAAATGCAAATCTCTTTAAAACTGCGGTTTAAGGGATTAAAATATGTGCCAAGAATTTGTATGCTGAAATATTAAATTAGTAGGGGAGTGCTCACATGTCGGAGCTGGAAAATTCTACATGTGTTACCCCGGAGCATCCCCAGTAAATCTAATTACTCGTTATGAAT
Organism: Anoplophora glabripennis; assembly: GCF_000390285.2. NCBI lineage: Eukaryota > Metazoa > Arthropoda > Insecta > Coleoptera > Cerambycidae > Anoplophora > Anoplophora glabripennis. Next base: position 171,998 of record NW_019416398.1, on the reverse strand, counting down.
GGTCAGAAACAATTTCCGAGGGATGCCAACCGCACTTTTATTTGTTTATCTCAAAGTAATATGAAGCGCTTCGTATAAAAGCACTTGTACTTTCAGATTTCGGACGGTTCTCATCGATTACTCTTCCATATTGCAAATGTTTTGTTTGTTTTGATGTAGAGAGAAAACCAAAATTACGGAAATATAAAATAATATTGCTTAATTGATGATAACCAGAGAACGTATTCAGTATTGTTTGTTTATTTTAAAGGAAATTTAGTTGAAAATTTAAAAAAAGGACAATTAGTTTTTATCGTTTTTAATAGAGAATTATAAATCATATAAGATTGTTATGGAAGTATGTTATGAAGAAATTCCTGAATCAATATTTATTTTCCTTGCATTGCAGTGAGACAAAGTTTATTAATTAAAAACAACACATTTTGTTCCACCTTGGCAACCCAGAACAGCTATTTAATATAAATATACAGAGTGGGTCAGGAGAATAGCACCAAACTCCAATAATGGTCTCCATACGTCATAATAATAATAAAACTCAAATGTTGTTATATGATTTTCATTTGTTTTAAAGCTATGACATACATTTTAATAAAAAATAATTAATATATTGATATTCTATTAATTATAACGTTCTTTGATTAAATGTTTACAAACACCACCATCATTGACCTCTAACCACTTTCTGCTTCGTCTACAAAGGGCGTTTGTAGCTCTCCTGATTGCTACATGTCATTATTTAATAAGTGCTGGTTCACTAACTTTGTACACTTCATTTTTGAATTAGCCCCATAAACAATAGTACAGTGGTGTGAGGTCTGGAGATTTTGAAGGTCAACTAATAGGACCACCACGGCCAATCCAACGCCCTAGAAACCTCTATTTCAAATGTAGGTGTAGATGTAGAAACCTCTATTTCAAAAGTATTCAATGTTCGTCCTACGATCCGTTGTAAGAAAATGTCTCTTTCTTCAGGGCTATCTTCAAATTCTCTAATGGGTCATACCAAGCGTCTTACATCTTTGTTGCATTTGTATCTATTCTTTTATTTCTATATTCCACGGACAGCCGTGTGTTATAATTAATTAAAGTTTTATTACCTCGTCGTGCAATAGCAGTCGCCTTCAGATAGAACACTGAATTTTGTTAAAGAACGAGTTATTGGGATACAAATGTTAGTACGATTGTTAGTGAAAATTCAAACTTCACTAACATTGTTCGTGAACACTGTTAGCGAACAGAGTTAGTTAATAGCTTCTTTGTACACCAGTCAGAAACTATCAGCAAATGTATGACACATGCGTGGTAGGTCAAAAGCGTTCGCACAGCGATGATCCGTGACTCCTGACTAAAAATTTGATGTTCGCAAAACAAAACTTATGAGTTGTGGACTGGTTTTCAACCATCAAAGTACTACCAACAAATTTTCGGTTTCGGACATGCGCACTATGCGCAGTCTTGAACTGCCGCTGTTCTATGCTGTCAAGTAAAAGAGCATAACATAATTAATTATTTTAATATGCTTAATTATAATATAAAACCGGGTGACGTACAAACAGACGATGAATCTGTTCAAAATAAGTCGTAAACATATGTTTGAAATAAATAAATATTTATAGGTTATGGTCATTCAGTCACAATTCACTTCAGCATTTTTAATCTGTTCCATAGAAAATATAATATTAACGTAGAATGAAATGTCCCTAATATTGTCAATAAACCGCGAAACAGCGCCACGTAACGTTTTGGAAGCTTACTACTACTTAGCTCCTAATGAGTAGGCAACACTTTATACTTTGTGAACTGATTTCAGCGCCATCTATCGTATGCAAACGACTTCTTACTTATATCCTCTATATAATATTTTAAAAATTTTAAAAGTAAACCCTTATACAAATAGGAATAGTCAAGTGTCAATACTTTTGAGAACAGATTATTTAGTTAAACAGAAAATGTAGCGAAANTCTCATTACCATTTATCGGGGACCACACGCGTGCGGCAAATATTGGGCGACCCAGGTCTCTTGGTAGGCTGCCACAGCCACGTCCCCGAGCCTGCCTTAGGTCACCCATCCAAATTCCAGCACACGTCCGTGATCCTTGACTCGGCAGATCGAAATCCGCCGGTCAAGACACCCAGCTAGGCGGTCCCCTGTTCGAAGCTTTACTGACACCTGAAATTTGGTATACACATAGTGTAAATATGCAGAAATCAAAAGCAATTTGCAAAATTCAAGTATCTTCATTTTTGCAGTTTTGGTAAGGTTTTATACGTCACCCTAGTTTTATACGTCACCGTTTTTCTTAATTTTTGGACGTATATTTATGTATATTTATAAAATATTCCATTACGGTAGATGAGCCAATACAATTACCTACAATTTAAAAAAATATATATTTTCATCGTTTAGATCCTAAGCTACTTAACATTTTGCGCCTGTTAGCCGTAGTCGTACATTATTCAACATATTAACATAAAACAAAATAATACGTGTGGGGTAAACCTCTAACTTTTTATTTTCGAGCGCGAGCTCCGCTCTTCGGCGCTTGAATACTATTAGAAATATGCAACAGTAAATTTAAACAATTGTTTACTTAAAGTTAAAGGTTTACCCCGCACGTACGTTTTTGTTTTATGTTGATATGTTGAATAATGTACGAGTATGGCTAACAGGCGCAAAATGTTAAGTAGCTTAGGATCTAAACGATGAAAATATTTTTGTTTTTAAATTGTAGGTAATTGTGCTGGCTAATCTACCGTAATGGAATATTTTATAAATATACATAAATATACGTCCTAAAATTAAAAAAACGGTGACGTTTAAAACTAGGGTGACGTATAAAACCTTACTAAAGCTGCAAAAATGAAGATACTTGGATTTTGCAAATTGCGTTTGATTTCTGCATATTTACACTATCAAATTTCAAATGTCAGCAAAGCTTCGAACAAATTTGGCAAAGTTTCGAATTTTAGATGCCGATAAATGTATAACGCCCTATAGAACAAAAAGTTTTGCTCTCCTCATTTTCGGCTTTAGCGTCATTATTGTATATATATTGAACTATAGTTTTCGAAAGTTTTACCACTTTTTGTTTATAATTAACATTTTTACAGCAACTTAAAAAAATTGATGTTTTATACCGTTTTTTCAATCTCACGGCTTTGTTANTGTATTTGTTTTTCCAGTGCGTAACCAGACTTATACATGTAGATGTATGTCTCTGGCATCTCACTATTAGGCAAAAGTTTTCAGTATTGACACTTGACTGTCCCTATCGGTACAAGGGTTTATTTTTCCTATTTTTTTTTCTTCAAACTATGGCAAAATATCTAAATTATAACAAACATTTATAATGCCACAAATAAATACAGACAATTTCTTCTTATTTATTATTTTATTAGATTATAGTATTTTTCAAATTTTGACATTTGCCAAGATATACTTAGTAAATGGTTTTTATAAGGAAATAAAACATTTTTCAATAATTTCAAGTTTATTTTGTATCTACAAGAAAACCTAATTGATTTATACAGAATGTAGTATTAAAACAATTTCTTGTTATGTATATAATCGTAAGTAAAAACGACAACAAATTAATTCATTTGCTTCATAAACTTGATAAGTTGGCAAGTAAGCTGTAAAAATATAAAAATTATGCATGAACTGTTATAATAATCTCACTTTCCGGAGAGTATAACCGAATATTTGTACAATATTGGGTTAAATTCAATAGTTCATATAGTTTGTAACTTTCAAACCATAGAAAACTTAATATTAACACTATATTTTCTATGTCTCAAACTGAATAAAGAAAGCAATTCACCATCATTAAAAATTTATAAGCAACTAAGTATCAAAGGTTTCATAAAATATTAGTTGCAGTTTATCATCATACACATATAGAATATATTTCACACCTAATATATATCATACTATGACAGTATCATAAATATGTACATATACTTTATTATTAGCTCTCTCATGTTTTTACTCTTTATTGAGGTATAAAATTAATTCAAACAAAGTCTATGAAATCAACAGTCAAACAAACAACAGAAGTCTAGGTGTGTAAAAGACATCAAACCACACAAACTAATTGTTGGTAAGTACTGCGGGAAAACCTACTCTATGGGCTACATGCCTCAACTGGATTACACCACAATATAGTACCCATTAAACAGTTACTAATAAATAATTATTCACAACAAAATGAAATGATTAAATAATTAATAGAAAATCACATACCTACCTGATATGTTTACATTCATAAGTAATGCAATTAATTTTTGCTTTCACCTTTAACAAAGTTTGATCATGTAATTAATAAAAAAAATGTTTGAAAAATCGACGAGTGTTATAATAAATGATACCTACTTAGATAAACGTTATCGACAAAGTATTTAATACCAGCACATTCGTGCTAATACGAAATAGTTTTAAGACCTAATCTATTATTTTTCGTGTTTGCATGCTAAACTTCGTATTCAATTTGACTGTTACAACACTTGTCAAGGGACTTATTATCAAGCGGATATGAAAGTGATTACATTTAAATAACTTCGTAACTATGTTCAGCTACGCAGTTTGACGTTCTACTGAGAATTTCTCCTTCAGCCCTCGGTATACAGTGTGCACCAAAAATTAGTGTTCATGCGAGTAGTAAAATGCTTATCAATCTTTTATTTTAATTACCTACTACTTATCGTGGTTATACTCCAGTCGGCAGAGGCCGAAAAGTTACTGTTGGTCACATTTTCTTGATAACTCGGAAATAACTACACAGGAATACTTTAAATGACGAGTACAATAACAGGCTAATTTGCTGACAAAGTATTTTATCAGGAAAAAAAGTTATTAACAATTTAATCGTGAAAAAAAATTTTTTTAGTAGTTTTCTTTAAATAACTCAGCGGGATGACTTTGTACGATAAAATGCTTAGGACATGATTTTGTTCGTAATAAAAATAGCTACAAAATGGCGGTGGTCCGATTACGAAATTTGCAATAACAAAGCCGTGAGATTGAAAAAACGGTATAAAACGCCAATTTTTTTAAGTTGCTGTAAAAATGTCAATTATAAAAAAAGTGATAAAGCTTTCGAAAACTATAGTTCAATATATATAGAATAATGACGCTAAAGCCGAAAATCAGGAGAGCAAAACTTTTTGTTCTATAAGGTTTTATACATCCATCGGCATCGGAAACTCGAAACTTTACCAAATTTGTTTGAAGCTTTGTATGTATGTCTTTATGTATGTATGTATGTATGTATGTATGTATGTATGTATGTATGTATGTATGTATGTATGTATGTATGTATGTATGTATGTATGTATGTACGTACGTACGTACGTACGTACGTAGGTATGTATGTATGTATGTATGTATGTATGTATGTATGTATGTATGTATGTATGTATGTATGTATGTATGTATGTATGTATGTATGTATGT